>NC_091080.1:0-12500 GCF_032405125.1 Capricornis sumatraensis | reverse complement strand
TAGGGTTAGGGTTAGGGTTAGGGTTAGGGTTAGGGTTAGGGTTAGGGTTAGGGTTAGGGTTAGGGTTAGGGTTAGGGTTAGGGTTAGGGTTAGGGTTAGGGTTAGGGTTAGGGTTAGGGTTAGGGTTAGGGTTAGGGTTAGGGTTAGGGTTAGGGTTAGGGTTAGGGTTAGGGTTAGGGTTAGGGTTAGGGTTAGGGTTAGGGTTAGGGTTAGGGTTAGGGTTAGGGTTAGGGTTAGGGTTAGGGTTAGGGTTAGGGTTAGGGTTAGGGTTAGGGTTAGGGTTAGGGTTAGGGTTAGGGTTAGGGTTAGGGTTAGGGTTAGGGTTAGGGTTAGGGTTAGGGTTAGGGTTAGGGTTAGGGTTAGGGTTAGGGTTAGGGTTAGGGTTAGGGTTAGGGTTAGGGTTAGGGTTAGGGTTAGGGTTAGGGTTAGGGTTAGGGTTAGGGTTAGGGTTAGGGTTAGGGTTAGGGTTAGGGTTAGGGTTAGGGTTAGGGTTAGGGTTAGGGTTAGGGTTAGGGTTAGGGTTAGGGTTAGGGTTAGGGTTAGGGTTAGGGTTAGGGTTAGGGTTAGGGTTAGGGTTAGGGTTAGGGTTAGGGTTAGGGTTAGGGTTAGGGTTAGGGTTAGGGTTAGGGTTAGGGTTAGGGTTAGGGTTAGGGTTAGGGTTAGGGTTAGGGTTAGGGTTAGGGTTAGGGTTAGGGTTAGGGTTAGGGTTAGGGTTAGGGTTAGGGTTAGGGTTAGGGTTAGGGTTAGGGTTAGGGTTAGGGTTAGGGTTAGGGTTAGGGTTAGGGTTAGGGTTAGGGTTAGGGTTAGGGTTAGGGTTAGGGTTAGGGTTAGGGTTAGGGTTAGGGTTAGGGTTAGGGTTAGGGTTAGGGTTAGGGTTAGGGTTAGGGTTAGGGTTAGGGTTAGGGTTAGGGTTAGGGTTAGGGTTAGGGTTAGGGTTAGGGTTAGGGTTAGGGTTAGGGTTAGGGTTAGGGTTAGGGTTAGGGTTAGGGTTAGGGTTAGGGTTAGGGTTAGGGTTAGGGTTAGGGTTAGGGTTAGGGTTAGGGTTAGGGTTAGGGTTAGGGTTAGGGTTAGGGTTAGGGTTAGGGTTAGGGTTAGGGTTAGGGTTAGGGTTAGGGTTAGGGTTAGGGTTAGGGTTAGGGTTAGGGTTAGGGTTAGGGTTAGGGTTAGGGTTAGGGTTAGGGTTAGGGTTAGGGTTAGGGTTAGGGTTAGGGTTAGGGTTAGGGTTAGGGTTAGGGTTAGGGTTAGGGTTAGGGTTAGGGTTAGGGTTAGGGTTAGGGTTAGGGTTAGGGTTAGGGTTAGGGTTAGGGTTAGGGTTAGGGTTAGGGTTAGGGTTAGGGTTAGGGTTAGGGTTAGGGTTAGGGTTAGGGTTAGGGTTAGGGTTAGGGTTAGGGTTAGGGTTAGGGTTAGGGTTAGGGTTAGGGTTAGGGTTAGGGTTAGGGTTAGGGTTAGGGTTAGGGTTAGGGTTAGGGTTAGGGTTAGGGTTAGGGTTAGGGTTAGGGTTAGGGTTAGGGTTAGGGTTAGGGTTAGGGTTAGGGTTAGGGTTAGGGTTAGGGTTAGGGTTAGGGTTAGGGTTAGGGTTAGGGTTAGGGTTAGGGTTAGGGTTAGGGTTAGGGTTAGGGTTAGGGTTAGGGTTAGGGTTAGGGTTAGGGTTAGGGTTAGGGTTAGGGTTAGGGTTAGGGTTAGGGTTAGGGTTAGGGTTAGGGTTAGGGTTAGGGTTAGGGTTAGGGTTAGGGTTAGGGTTAGGGTTAGGGTTAGGGTTAGGGTTAGGGTTAGGGTTAGGGTTAGGGTTAGGGTTAGGGTTAGGGTTAGGGTTAGGGTTAGGGTTAGGGTTAGGGTTAGGGTTAGGGTTAGGGTTAGGGTTAGGGTTAGGGTTAGGGTTAGGGTTAGGGTTAGGGTTAGGGTTAGGGTTAGGGTTAGGGTTAGGGTTAGGGTTAGGGTTAGGGTTAGGGTTAGGGTTAGGGTTAGGGTTAGGGTTAGGGTTAGGGTTAGGGTTAGGGTTAGGGTTAGGGTTAGGGTTAGGGTTAGGGTTAGGGTTAGGGTTAGGGTTAGGGTTAGGGTTAGGGTTAGGGTTAGGGTTAGGGTTAGGGTTAGGGTTAGGGTTAGGGTTAGGGTTAGGGTTAGGGTTAGGGTTAGGGTTAGGGTTAGGGTTAGGGTTAGGGTTAGGGTTAGGGTTAGGGTTAGGGTTAGGGTTAGGGTTAGGGTTAGGGTTAGGGTTAGGGTTAGGGTTAGGGTTAGGGTTAGGGTTAGGGTTAGGGTTAGGGTTAGGGTTAGGGTTAGGGTTAGGGTTAGGGTTAGGGTTAGGGTTAGGGTTAGGGTTAGGGTTAGGGTTAGGGTTAGGGTTAGGGTTAGGGTTAGGGTTAGGGTTAGGGTTAGGGTTAGGGTTAGGGTTAGGGTTAGGGTTAGGGTTAGGGTTAGGGTTAGGGTTAGGGTTAGGGTTAGGGTTAGGGTTAGGGTTAGGGTTAGGGTTAGGGTTAGGGTTAGGGTTAGGGTTAGGGTTAGGGTTAGGGTTAGGGTTAGGGTTAGGGTTAGGGTTAGGGTTAGGGTTAGGGTTAGGGTTAGGGTTAGGGTTAGGGTTAGGGTTAGGGTTAGGGTTAGGGTTAGGGTTAGGGTTAGGGTTAGGGTTAGGGTTAGGGTTAGGGTTAGGGTTAGGGTTAGGGTTAGGGTTAGGGTTAGGGTTAGGGTTAGGGTTAGGGTTAGGGTTAGGGTTAGGGTTAGGGTTAGGGTTAGGGTTAGGGTTAGGGTTAGGGTTAGGGTTAGGGTTAGGGTTAGGGTTAGGGTTAGGGTTAGGGTTAGGGTTAGGGTTAGGGTTAGGGTTAGGGTTAGGGTTAGGGTTAGGGTTAGGGTTAGGGTTAGGGTTAGGGTTAGGGTTAGGGTTAGGGTTAGGGTTAGGGTTAGGGTTAGGGTTAGGGTTAGGGTTAGGGTTAGGGTTAGGGTTAGGGTTAGGGTTAGGGTTAGGGTTAGGGTTAGGGTTAGGGTTAGGGTTAGGGTTAGGGTTAGGGTTAGGGTTAGGGTTAGGGTTAGGGTTAGGGTTAGGGTTAGGGTTAGGGTTAGGGTTAGGGTTAGGGTTAGGGTTAGGGTTAGGGTTAGGGTTAGGGTTAGGGTTAGGGTTAGGGTTAGGGTTAGGGTTAGGGTTAGGGTTAGGGTTAGGGTTAGGGTTAGGGTTAGGGTTAGGGTTAGGGTTAGGGTTAGGGTTAGGGTTAGGGTTAGGGTTAGGGTTAGGGTTAGGGTTAGGGTTAGGGTTAGGGTTAGGGTTAGGGTTAGGGTTAGGGTTAGGGTTAGGGTTAGGGTTAGGGTTAGGGTTAGGGTTAGGGTTAGGGTTAGGGTTAGGGTTAGGGTTAGGGTTAGGGTTAGGGTTAGGGTTAGGGTTAGGGTTAGGGTTAGGGTTAGGGTTAGGGTTAGGGTTAGGGTTAGGGTTAGGGTTAGGGTTAGGGTTAGGGTTAGGGTTAGGGTTAGGGTTAGGGTTAGGGTTAGGGTTAGGGTTAGGGTTAGGGTTAGGGTTAGGGTTAGGGTTAGGGTTAGGGTTAGGGTTAGGGTTAGGGTTAGGGTTAGGGTTAGGGTTAGGGTTAGGGTTAGGGTTAGGGTTAGGGTTAGGGTTAGGGTTAGGGTTAGGGTTAGGGTTAGGGTTAGGGTTAGGGTTAGGGTTAGGGTTAGGGTTAGGGTTAGGGTTAGGGTTAGGGTTAGGGTTAGGGTTAGGGTTAGGGTTAGGGTTAGGGTTAGGGTTAGGGTTAGGGTTAGGGTTAGGGTTAGGGTTAGGGTTAGGGTTAGGGTTAGGGTTAGGGTTAGGGTTAGGGTTAGGGTTAGGGTTAGGGTTAGGGTTAGGGTTAGGGTTAGGGTTAGGGTTAGGGTTAGGGTTAGGGTTAGGGTTAGGGTTAGGGTTAGGGTTAGGGTTAGGGTTAGGGTTAGGGTTAGGGTTAGGGTTAGGGTTAGGGTTAGGGTTAGGGTTAGGGTTAGGGTTAGGGTTAGGGTTAGGGTTAGGGTTAGGGTTAGGGTTAGGGTTAGGGTTAGGGTTAGGGTTAGGGTTAGGGTTAGGGTTAGGGTTAGGGTTAGGGTTAGGGTTAGGGTTAGGGTTAGGGTTAGGGTTAGGGTTAGGGTTAGGGTTAGGGTTAGGGTTAGGGTTAGGGTTAGGGTTAGGGTTAGGGTTAGGGTTAGGGTTAGGGTTAGGGTTAGGGTTAGGGTTAGGGTTAGGGTTAGGGTTAGGGTTAGGGTTAGGGTTAGGGTTAGGGTTAGGGTTAGGGTTAGGGTTAGGGTTAGGGTTAGGGTTAGGGTTAGGGTTAGGGTTAGGGTTAGGGTTAGGGTTAGGGTTAGGGTTAGGGTTAGGGTTAGGGTTAGGGTTAGGGTTAGGGTTAGGGTTAGGGTTAGGGTTAGGGTTAGGGTTAGGGTTAGGGTTAGGGTTAGGGTTAGGGTTAGGGTTAGGGTTAGGGTTAGGGTTAGGGTTAGGGTTAGGGTTAGGGTTAGGGTTAGGGTTAGGGTTAGGGTTAGGGTTAGGGTTAGGGTTAGGGTTAGGGTTAGGGTTAGGGTTAGGGTTAGGGTTAGGGTTAGGGTTAGGGTTAGGGTTAGGGTTAGGGTTAGGGTTAGGGTTAGGGTTAGGGTTAGGGTTAGGGTTAGGGTTAGGGTTAGGGTTAGGGTTAGGGTTAGGGTTAGGGTTAGGGTTAGGGTTAGGGTTAGGGTTAGGGTTAGGGTTAGGGTTAGGGTTAGGGTTAGGGTTAGGGTTAGGGTTAGGGTTAGGGTTAGGGTTAGGGTTAGGGTTAGGGTTAGGGTTAGGGTTAGGGTTAGGGTTAGGGTTAGGGTTAGGGTTAGGGTTAGGGTTAGGGTTAGGGTTAGGGTTAGGGTTAGGGTTAGGGTTAGGGTTAGGGTTAGGGTTAGGGTTAGGGTTAGGGTTAGGGTTAGGGTTAGGGTTAGGGTTAGGGTTAGGGTTAGGGTTAGGGTTAGGGTTAGGGTTAGGGTTAGGGTTAGGGTTAGGGTTAGGGTTAGGGTTAGGGTTAGGGTTAGGGTTAGGGTTAGGGTTAGGGTTAGGGTTAGGGTTAGGGTTAGGGTTAGGGTTAGGGTTAGGGTTAGGGTTAGGGTTAGGGTTAGGGTTAGGGTTAGGGTTAGGGTTAGGGTTAGGGTTAGGGTTAGGGTTAGGGTTAGGGTTAGGGTTAGGGTTAGGGTTAGGGTTAGGGTTAGGGTTAGGGTTAGGGTTAGGGTTAGGGTTAGGGTTAGGGTTAGGGTTAGGGTTAGGGTTAGGGTTAGGGTTAGGGTTAGGGTTAGGGTTAGGGTTAGGGTTAGGGTTAGGGTTAGGGTTAGGGTTAGGGTTAGGGTTAGGGTTAGGGTTAGGGTTAGGGTTAGGGTTAGGGTTAGGGTTAGGGTTAGGGTTAGGGTTAGGGTTAGGGTTAGGGTTAGGGTTAGGGTTAGGGTTAGGGTTAGGGTTAGGGTTAGGGTTAGGGTTAGGGTTAGGGTTAGGGTTAGGGTTAGGGTTAGGGTTAGGGTTAGGGTTAGGGTTAGGGTTAGGGTTAGGGTTAGGGTTAGGGTTAGGGTTAGGGTTAGGGTTAGGGTTAGGGTTAGGGTTAGGGTTAGGGTTAGGGTTAGGGTTAGGGTTAGGGTTAGGGTTAGGGTTAGGGTTAGGGTTAGGGTTAGGGTTAGGGTTAGGGTTAGGGTTAGGGTTAGGGTTAGGGTTAGGGTTAGGGTTAGGGTTAGGGTTAGGGTTAGGGTTAGGGTTAGGGTTAGGGTTAGGGTTAGGGTTAGGGTTAGGGTTAGGGTTAGGGTTAGGGTTAGGGTTAGGGTTAGGGTTAGGGTTAGGGTTAGGGTTAGGGTTAGGGTTAGGGTTAGGGTTAGGGTTAGGGTTAGGGTTAGGGTTAGGGTTAGGGTTAGGGTTAGGGTTAGGGTTAGGGTTAGGGTTAGGGTTAGGGTTAGGGTTAGGGTTAGGGTTAGGGTTAGGGTTAGGGTTAGGGTTAGGGTTAGGGTTAGGGTTAGGGTTAGGGTTAGGGTTAGGGTTAGGGTTAGGGTTAGGGTTAGGGTTAGGGTTAGGGTTAGGGTTAGGGTTAGGGTTAGGGTTAGGGTTAGGGTTAGGGTTAGGGTTAGGGTTAGGGTTAGGGTTAGGGTTAGGGTTAGGGTTAGGGTTAGGGTTAGGGTTAGGGTTAGGGTTAGGGTTAGGGTTAGGGTTAGGGTTAGGGTTAGGGTTAGGGTTAGGGTTAGGGTTAGGGTTAGGGTTAGGGTTAGGGTTAGGGTTAGGGTTAGGGTTAGGGTTAGGGTTAGGGTTAGGGTTAGGGTTAGGGTTAGGGTTAGGGTTAGGGTTAGGGTTAGGGTTAGGGTTAGGGTTAGGGTTAGGGTTAGGGTTAGGGTTAGGGTTAGGGTTAGGGTTAGGGTTAGGGTTAGGGTTAGGGTTAGGGTTAGGGTTAGGGTTAGGGTTAGGGTTAGGGTTAGGGTTAGGGTTAGGGTTAGGGTTAGGGTTAGGGTTAGGGTTAGGGTTAGGGTTAGGGTTAGGGTTAGGGTTAGGGTTAGGGTTAGGGTTAGGGTTAGGGTTAGGGTTAGGGTTAGGGTTAGGGTTAGGGTTAGGGTTAGGGTTAGGGTTAGGGTTAGGGTTAGGGTTAGGGTTAGGGTTAGGGTTAGGGTTAGGGTTAGGGTTAGGGTTAGGGTTAGGGTTAGGGTTAGGGTTAGGGTTAGGGTTAGGGTTAGGGTTAGGGTTAGGGTTAGGGTTAGGGTTAGGGTTAGGGTTAGGGTTAGGGTTAGGGTTAGGGTTAGGGTTAGGGTTAGGGTTAGGGTTAGGGTTAGGGTTAGGGTTAGGGTTAGGGTTAGGGTTAGGGTTAGGGTTAGGGTTAGGGTTAGGGTTAGGGTTAGGGTTAGGGTTAGGGTTAGGGTTAGGGTTAGGGTTAGGGTTAGGGTTAGGGTTAGGGTTAGGGTTAGGGTTAGGGTTAGGGTTAGGGTTAGGGTTAGGGTTAGGGTTAGGGTTAGGGTTAGGGTTAGGGTTAGGGTTAGGGTTAGGGTTAGGGTTAGGGTTAGGGTTAGGGTTAGGGTTAGGGTTAGGGTTAGGGTTAGGGTTAGGGTTAGGGTTAGGGTTAGGGTTAGGGTTAGGGTTAGGGTTAGGGTTAGGGTTAGGGTTAGGGTTAGGGTTAGGGTTAGGGTTAGGGTTAGGGTTAGGGTTAGGGTTAGGGTTAGGGTTAGGGTTAGGGTTAGGGTTAGGGTTAGGGTTAGGGTTAGGGTTAGGGTTAGGGTTAGGGTTAGGGTTAGGGTTAGGGTTAGGGTTAGGGTTAGGGTTAGGGTTAGGGTTAGGGTTAGGGTTAGGGTTAGGGTTAGGGTTAGGGTTAGGGTTAGGGTTAGGGTTAGGGTTAGGGTTAGGGTTAGGGTTAGGGTTAGGGTTAGGGTTAGGGTTAGGGTTAGGGTTAGGGTTAGGGTTAGGGTTAGGGTTAGGGTTAGGGTTAGGGTTAGGGTTAGGGTTAGGGTTAGGGTTAGGGTTAGGGTTAGGGTTAGGGTTAGGGTTAGGGTTAGGGTTAGGGTTAGGGTTAGGGTTAGGGTTAGGGTTAGGGTTAGGGTTAGGGTTAGGGTTAGGGTTAGGGTTAGGGTTAGGGTTAGGGTTAGGGTTAGGGTTAGGGTTAGGGTTAGGGTTAGGGTTAGGGTTAGGGTTAGGGTTAGGGTTAGGGTTAGGGTTAGGGTTAGGGTTAGGGTTAGGGTTAGGGTTAGGGTTAGGGTTAGGGTTAGGGTTAGGGTTAGGGTTAGGGTTAGGGTTAGGGTTAGGGTTAGGGTTAGGGTTAGGGTTAGGGTTAGGGTTAGGGTTAGGGTTAGGGTTAGGGTTAGGGTTAGGGTTAGGGTTAGGGTTAGGGTTAGGGTTAGGGTTAGGGTTAGGGTTAGGGTTAGGGTTAGGGTTAGGGTTAGGGTTAGGGTTAGGGTTAGGGTTAGGGTTAGGGTTAGGGTTAGGGTTAGGGTTAGGGTTAGGGTTAGGGTTAGGGTTAGGGTTAGGGTTAGGGTTAGGGTTAGGGTTAGGGTTAGGGTTAGGGTTAGGGTTAGGGTTAGGGTTAGGGTTAGGGTTAGGGTTAGGGTTAGGGTTAGGGTTAGGGTTAGGGTTAGGGTTAGGGTTAGGGTTAGGGTTAGGGTTAGGGTTAGGGTTAGGGTTAGGGTTAGGGTTAGGGTTAGGGTTAGGGTTAGGGTTAGGGTTAGGGTTAGGGTTAGGGTTAGGGTTAGGGTTAGGGTTAGGGTTAGGGTTAGGGTTAGGGTTAGGGTTAGGGTTAGGGTTAGGGTTAGGGTTAGGGTTAGGGTTAGGGTTAGGGTTAGGGTTAGGGTTAGGGTTAGGGTTAGGGTTAGGGTTAGGGTTAGGGTTAGGGTTAGGGTTAGGGTTAGGGTTAGGGTTAGGGTTAGGGTTAGGGTTAGGGTTAGGGTTAGGGTTAGGGTTAGGGTTAGGGTTAGGGTTAGGGTTAGGGTTAGGGTTAGGGTTAGGGTTAGGGTTAGGGTTAGGGTTAGGGTTAGGGTTAGGGTTAGGGTTAGGGTTAGGGTTAGGGTTAGGGTTAGGGTTAGGGTTAGGGTTAGGGTTAGGGTTAGGGTTAGGGTTAGGGTTAGGGTTAGGGTTAGGGTTAGGGTTAGGGTTAGGGTTAGGGTTAGGGTTAGGGTTAGGGTTAGGGTTAGGGTTAGGGTTAGGGTTAGGGTTAGGGTTAGGGTTAGGGTTAGGGTTAGGGTTAGGGTTAGGGTTAGGGTTAGGGTTAGGGTTAGGGTTAGGGTTAGGGTTAGGGTTAGGGTTAGGGTTAGGGTTAGGGTTAGGGTTAGGGTTAGGGTTAGGGTTAGGGTTAGGGTTAGGGTTAGGGTTAGGGTTAGGGTTAGGGTTAGGGTTAGGGTTAGGGTTAGGGTTAGGGTTAGGGTTAGGGTTAGGGTTAGGGTTAGGGTTAGGGTTAGGGTTAGGGTTAGGGTTAGGGTTAGGGTTAGGGTTAGGGTTAGGGTTAGGGTTAGGGTTAGGGTTAGGGTTAGGGTTAGGGTTAGGGTTAGGGTTAGGGTTAGGGTTAGGGTTAGGGTTAGGGTTAGGGTTAGGGTTAGGGTTAGGGTTAGGGTTAGGGTTAGGGTTAGGGTTAGGGTTAGGGTTAGGGTTAGGGTTAGGGTTAGGGTTAGGGTTAGGGTTAGGGTTAGGGTTAGGGTTAGGGTTAGGGTTAGGGTTAGGGTTAGGGTTAGGGTTAGGGTTAGGGTTAGGGTTAGGGTTAGGGTTAGGGTTAGGGTTAGGGTTAGGGTTAGGGTTAGGGTTAGGGTTAGGGTTAGGGTTAGGGTTAGGGTTAGGGTTAGGGTTAGGGTTAGGGTTAGGGTTAGGGTTAGGGTTAGGGTTAGGGTTAGGGTTAGGGTTAGGGTTAGGGTTAGGGTTAGGGTTAGGGTTAGGGTTAGGGTTAGGGTTAGGGTTAGGGTTAGGGTTAGGGTTAGGGTTAGGGTTAGGGTTAGGGTTAGGGTTAGGGTTAGGGTTAGGGTTAGGGTTAGGGTTAGGGTTAGGGTTAGGGTTAGGGTTAGGGTTAGGGTTAGGGTTAGGGTTAGGGTTAGGGTTAGGGTTAGGGTTAGGGTTAGGGTTAGGGTTAGGGTTAGGGTTAGGGTTAGGGTTAGGGTTAGGGTTAGGGTTAGGGTTAGGGTTAGGGTTAGGGTTAGGGTTAGGGTTAGGGTTAGGGTTAGGGTTAGGGTTAGGGTTAGGGTTAGGGTTAGGGTTAGGGTTAGGGTTAGGGTTAGGGTTAGGGTTAGGGTTAGGGTTAGGGTTAGGGTTAGGGTTAGGGTTAGGGTTAGGGTTAGGGTTAGGGTTAGGGTTAGGGTTAGGGTTAGGGTTAGGGTTAGGGTTAGGGTTAGGGTTAGGGTTAGGGTTAGGGTTAGGGTTAGGGTTAGGGTTAGGGTTAGGGTTAGGGTTAGGGTTAGGGTTAGGGTTAGGGTTAGGGTTAGGGTTAGGGTTAGGGTTAGGGTTAGGGTTAGGGTTAGGGTTAGGGTTAGGGTTAGGGTTAGGGTTAGGGTTAGGGTTAGGGTTAGGGTTAGGGTTAGGGTTAGGGTTAGGGTTAGGGTTAGGGTTAGGGTTAGGGTTAGGGTTAGGGTTAGGGTTAGGGTTAGGGTTAGGGTTAGGGTTAGGGTTAGGGTTAGGGTTAGGGTTAGGGTTAGGGTTAGGGTTAGGGTTAGGGTTAGGGTTAGGGTTAGGGTTAGGGTTAGGGTTAGGGTTAGGGTTAGGGTTAGGGTTAGGGTTAGGGTTAGGGTTAGGGTTAGGGTTAGGGTTAGGGTTAGGGTTAGGGTTAGGGTTAGGGTTAGGGTTAGGGTTAGGGTTAGGGTTAGGGTTAGGGTTAGGGTTAGGGTTAGGGTTAGGGTTAGGGTTAGGGTTAGGGTTAGGGTTAGGGTTAGGGTTAGGGTTAGGGTTAGGGTTAGGGTTAGGGTTAGGGTTAGGGTTAGGGTTAGGGTTAGGGTTAGGGTTAGGGTTAGGGTTAGGGTTAGGGTTAGGGTTAGGGTTAGGGTTAGGGTTAGGGTTAGGGTTAGGGTTAGGGTTAGGGTTAGGGTTAGGGTTAGGGTTAGGGTTAGGGTTAGGGTTAGGGTTAGGGTTAGGGTTAGGGTTAGGGTTAGGGTTAGGGTTAGGGTTAGGGTTAGGGTTAGGGTTAGGGTTAGGGTTAGGGTTAGGGTTAGGGTTAGGGTTAGGGTTAGGGTTAGGGTTAGGGTTAGGGTTAGGGTTAGGGTTAGGGTTAGGGTTAGGGTTAGGGTTAGGGTTAGGGTTAGGGTTAGGGTTAGGGTTAGGGTTAGGGTTAGGGTTAGGGTTAGGGTTAGGGTTAGGGTTAGGGTTAGGGTTAGGGTTAGGGTTAGGGTTAGGGTTAGGGTTAGGGTTAGGGTTAGGGTTAGGGTTAGGGTTAGGGTTAGGGTTAGGGTTAGGGTTAGGGTTAGGGTTAGGGTTAGGGTTAGGGTTAGGGTTAGGGTTAGGGTTAGGGTTAGGGTTAGGGTTAGGGTTAGGGTTAGGGTTAGGGTTAGGGTTAGGGTTAGGGTTAGGGTTAGGGTTAGGGTTAGGGTTAGGGTTAGGGTTAGGGTTAGGGTTAGGGTTAGGGTTAGGGTTAGGGTTAGGGTTAGGGTTAGGGTTAGGGTTAGGGTTAGGGTTAGGGTTAGGGTTAGGGTTAGGGTTAGGGTTAGGGTTAGGGTTAGGGTTAGGGTTAGGGTTAGGGTTAGGGTTAGGGTTAGGGTTAGGGTTAGGGTTAGGGTTAGGGTTAGGGTTAGGGTTAGGGTTAGGGTTAGGGTTAGGGTTAGGGTTAGGGTTAGGGTTAGGGTTAGGGTTAGGGTTAGGGTTAGGGTTAGGGTTAGGGTTAGGGTTAGGGTTAGGGTTAGGGTTAGGGTTAGGGTTAGGGTTAGGGTTAGGGTTAGGGTTAGGGTTAGGGTTAGGGTTAGGGTTAGGGTTAGGGTTAGGGTTAGGGTTAGGGTTAGGGTTAGGGTTAGGGTTAGGGTTAGGGTTAGGGTTAGGGTTAGGGTTAGGGTTAGGGTTAGGGTTAGGGTTAGGGTTAGGGTTAGGGTTAGGGTTAGGGTTAGGGTTAGGGTTAGGGTTAGGGTTAGGGTTAGGGTTAGGGTTAGGGTTAGGGTTAGGGTTAGGGTTAGGGTTAGGGTTAGGGTTAGGGTTAGGGTTAGGGTTAGGGTTAGGGTTAGGGTTAGGGTTAGGGTTAGGGTTAGGGTTAGGGTTAGGGTTAGGGTTAGGGTTAGGGTTAGGGTTAGGGTTAGGGTTAGGGTTAGGGTTAGGGTTAGGGTTAGGGTTAGGGTTAGGGTTAGGGTTAGGGTTAGGGTTAGGGTTAGGGTTAGGGTTAGGGTTAGGGTTAGGGTTAGGGTTAGGGTTAGGGTTAGGGTTAGGGTTAGGGTTAGGGTTAGGGTTAGGGTTAGGGTTAGGGTTAGGGTTAGGGTTAGGGTTAGGGTTAGGGTTAGGGTTAGGGTTAGGGTTAGGGTTAGGGTTAGGGTTAGGGTTAGGGTTAGGGTTAGGGTTAGGGTTAGGGTTAGGGTTAGGGTTAGGGTTAGGGTTAGGGTTAGGGTTAGGGTTAGGGTTAGGGTTAGGGTTAGGGTTAGGGTTAGGGTTAGGGTTAGGGTTAGGGTTAGGGTTAGGGTTAGGGTTAGGGTTAGGGTTAGGGTTAGGGTTAGGGTTAGGGTTAGGGTTAGGGTTAGGGTTAGGGTTAGGGTTAGGGTTAGGGTTAGGGTTAGGGTTAGGGTTAGGGTTAGGGTTAGGGTTAGGGTTAGGGTTAGGGTTAGGGTTAGGGTTAGGGTTAGGGTTAGGGTTAGGGTTAGGGTTAGGGTTAGGGTTAGGGTTAGGGTTAGGGTTAGGGTTAGGGTTAGGGTTAGGGTTAGGGTTAGGGTTAGGGTTAGGGTTAGGGTTAGGGTTAGGGTTAGGAGGTTAGGGTTAGGGTTAGGGTTAGGGTTAGGGTTAGGGTTAGGGTTAGGGTTAGGGTTAGGGTTAGGGTTAGGGTTAGGGTTAGGGTTAGGGTTAGGGTTAGGGTTAGGGTTAGGGTTAGGGTTAGGGTTAGGGTTAGGGTTAGGGTTAGGGTTAGGGTTAGGGTTAGGGTTAGGGTTAGGGTTAGGGTTAGGGT